>NC_056729.1:1681864005-1681906505 GCF_019279795.1 Protopterus annectens
AGTCCGACTGGATATATGTCCATTTTCAGTGGAGGCCCGGGGAGAAAAGCTCCAATAAGACAAATTACAAAGATAAAATTTAAAAATATAAAAATATAAAAAGTATAAGAACAATGTTACAACAAAGAATAAAAAACAAAGTGATTATGTGCAATGGTTCGTGGTGTTCCCTAGTAGGGACACACAATTCACATGGTCAGACACAATTAAAGCAGGAGACATTAGGTAGCATACAGAGCTTGGTGAAGTAGTTACCTGTTTAATATTTAGAGGTTCTCCTTTCAGTATTTAACTTAATCAGGGTTGGTACATGGGCAAAGCCAGTTAATTTTGAGATACTGTTTGAGGTTATTTTTAAATAGACCTATGGAGGATTGTAGGGTTAAATGGTTTGGCAACGAATTCCAGTTTTTGCCAACAAAGTTGGCAAACAGGGATTCACCAGCAGCATTGTTAGCTTTGTGGGTTTGGATGAGTAGTTTGTTGGCTGATCGCAGGGATCTCAAGTTGCTATAGGGCTTAATGATATTTATGAGTGAGGGGGTATCCTCAGAATGGTACAAAATTTTGTGCACTATTAAGAGTTGATTGAGTTGAATTAGACTGGGCAGTTCTAGCCACACTAGTTGTTTCAGGTTCTGGCAGTGATGGGTTCTGTAAGTGGAGCCAGTGGCGAATCTGGCAATATGATTGTAGCTATGGGAGAGCTTACCTAATTCCAATTGGTTGAGGTTTGAGAGTACCGGCAAGGCATATAGTAGAGTAGAGAGTAGGTGTGACCGGGCGATTTCAGTCCTAGCCAGTGGGTTTAAAAATGTTTTGTTTCTATACAGTGATCCAAGCTTCTTCTTGATGGTCTGTATGGTTTTGTTTACCTGTAAATAGGGATATTGGGAACCTTCAAACTCTGGACCCCTCACAGTTTGGGTTTGTGAAAGCAGATCATGTCTGCTCAACCTGACAGACTTCTTTGAATCTGTCACCAGAGTGGTGGATGAAGGCAAGGTAGTCCATACAGCCTACCTCGATCTAGCTAAGGCCTTCAACACCATCCTCCACTCAGGGATCACTGATAGACTCTCTAACCTAGGCATTAACCCCTACATCATAAGATGGATGGCCAACTGGCTCATGGACAGAACCCACACGTTGAAAGTATCAGACTCCAAATCTGACTACCGGGCAGTTACAAGTAGAGTCCCACAGGGATCTGTCCTGGGTCCTCTCCTGTTTGGCATCTACTTCTCTGAAGTTCAGGCCAACACAAAGGGACTCTGGTTAACCAAATTTGCAAGCTGGGAGCTATTATAGATTATCAAGCTGATGTAGACATCCTACAAAAAGACCTCACAGAGACCAATGACTGCTGCTAGAACCATGGTCTTAAGCTCAATGCTAAAAAGTGCATTGTCATAACTCCCAAGGCGTGATAAGAGATCTAGGGACACAGGTAGATAGCAAGCTCTCCTTCAACAGCCATGTTGCCACTGTTGTTAGAAAGTCCTTCTATGTGGCACACCTCATTACAAAAGGCTTCTCATCCAGGAAGAAAGAAGTCATAATCCCTCTGTACTCATCCCTCATTAGACCCATTATAGAGTACAGTGCCCCATTTGGCACGTACCTCACTAGACACCTACAACAACTGGAGAGGCCACAGAAATTTCTCACAAAGAGGATCCTAGGACTCAAACACATGCCCTATGCAGAAAGACTAAAAATACTCCAGCTTTACTCCATCTCATATCACCTACTTAAAGGCAATCTCTGCTTGACATATAAAGCCATGTCTGACTCAGTGTTGCTAGATATGCTTCATCTGAAAAAGTCCCAATCCCTCCGCACCACACGCTCCAAAGACCTCAACCTCATCACCACAATAAATAGAACCTGCTGGAGGGACAGGTTCCTAACCCAGAGACTTCCCATACTCTGGAATAAACTCCCCATTCATGTCAAGCACAGCACTTCACTAGCCCTCTTCAAGAAAAATCTTGACGAGGGGATGGGTAACAGGAAATTCACCACGGGATCATTTCAACAGCCTTGCTTGATAGGGGCACAAGGAAAAAACGTCTGGCAACAGACGACTGGGAATATTTTTGGGCTAGGCTTGTATTGGCTCCAGGGCCATTAGCCTAGTATTCACATATGAACCTATGTGTGGACTTTGTAGCCTAGTATTCACATATGAGCCTATGAACCTGTGTGTGTGTCTAAGTCCCTGACTACTGGGTCAACTCTAAGGGGTGTGTTGTCAATATGATAGTTACCAGGGATGGATGACTTTCCAAAGGATACTATTATGCATTTCTTAGCATTTAGTTTTAGTCCATGGCTCTGACACCAGTTGTTTGTCTGTGTCAGCACGTCCTGGAGAACATTTGTGTCAGTATGAGATTCAATGACAGCTCCTAATTTGCAATCATTTGCAAATTTATTCAGCCGGAGTCCATTGACATTGACCTTGACTTCTGAGAAATAAATGCCAAAAACGAGCAGTCCAAGGACTGATCCCTGAGGGACTCCAGTTGGGACTGGCCTCTTTGTAGAGGTGGACTCCCCAATTCTAACTTCCTGGCTCCTGTCTGTGAGACAGTTGGTTATCCACTGGGTGACATATGGGTTTGTACCTAACCTCTTGAGTTTGTCAACAATGCCCGAGTGGGGTATTGTGTCAAATGCCTTGGCCAGGTCAAGGTAGGCAGTATGAATGATTTTGCCCTCATCCATTACATTGGTGACCTTCTCAAAGAAGTCCACCAGGTTGAGTAGGCATGATCTGCCCTTGAAAGAAAACAATTTCCATTGTCTGGAGGTTTATTATATCTCTGTTAATCATCTCCATAATAATTCTTTCCATGGCTTTATATACAAGACTAGTGAGACTTATGGGTCTGTAGTTTCCAGGGTTTATAGATGGCCCACCTTTGTGCAGAGGGATGACTGTTGCCTTTGTCCATTCATGAGGCATGAAGCCTGTTTGGAGGCTACAGTTAAATAGTAATTCCAGAGGCCATGATAGGCCAGGTTTCATGCTATTTAGAAGGCATCCCGGGATATTGTCTGGGCCCACTGATGAGAGAGCATTAAGAACCTGTTCCCTACTGATAGTAGGGGGGTTATATTTGATTATATTTCCTGAGGGAAGGTTGAGGGGGAGAGAGGAGTAAAGTTGGAGCTGATTTATCAGCCAGGAGGTTTGGTATATCTTCTGGCTCAGTGGCTCCATTTACAATGAGCTCTGCACACAATTGTGTATTGCCTTTGAGGTTGCAGACATAGCAAAAATACTTTATGGTTGTCCTTGGCCTGGGAGGCCAAACTTACTTCAAATTTGGCTTTGGCAGACTTTATTTGTCGTCTGAGTTGTTTGTTTAGTTTGATGAGAGTGCTTTTATCCTGCTGGGTGCTGTACCTCCTAATTTTTGCCATGATTTTCTTCCTCCTGTTATACATCTGATTGATTTTGTGATTCTACCAGGGTGGTTTGTTTTTTGAGTTAGTTCTGTACTTCTTCCTGGTGGGTACAGCTGTCTCTATGCAACTATTAACATGCTTGTACAGGGAATCTGTGAACAGTTCTGCATATGGAGAAGTCTTCTCTGGGTTTATAAGGGCTTGGCATTTTTCCAGGTTCTCACATAAGAGCAGGAGATTAGCTTTAGAATAGTTCCTGAATATTCCCACTTTAGCTGGGGGTCCAGGTTTTATTTTTACTTCAAACGAGACCTTTTTGTGGTCTGACCTTACCAGGGAAGGAATTACATTAGAGGGTGGGTAGCACTCTCCCATATTAGTGAGGATCAGATCCTATATTGTTAACAAACAAAAATAATTAAATAGACAAGCAGGGACAGTCATATTTGTGAAATTAAGGCTAACATGTTCTCTTTCAGCTGTAGAGAACCATCTAGTTTTCTTTACAGAAGCATGGTGATGTTCTCTCCAAAAGGAGGATAACTAAACTGACAAACTTTATTTGAAGCCACGCAGTGGTGATTGAAAAAACAGATGCAAATATAGAGGAAATGCATTCAGCTATAAGAAATTGAATGTGTTTATCTACTGCAAACTTAAGTTTAGGAATAAGTATCTTAATGAATTAATTTGCAAGCTTCAGCTGACTTGAAACATTCTAAGAAACCTAGTTAGTTGGAATAACAAAGCAAAGTGCAATCAGTAAAAAGAAATTTCACAGAGAAAGAAAGAAAGAAAAAAAGAAAGAGAGGGTTGTGTCCATACAAATGCTAAAGTACTTAAAATATTCTGCTTTTCTTACGGAAGAACCTCACAATTCAAAAATGTTGATAGGTAAGACGTAGTAGTACAATGAGCCAAGTGGCAAGTTACACTTTTACTGGACATTATTGGAAGAGTGTGTGCATGTGTGTGTGTGTGTGTGCGTGTGTGTGCGTGTGTGTGCGTGTGTGTGCGTGTGTGTGTGTGTGTGTGTGTGTGTGTGTGTGTGTGTGCGTGTGTGTGTGTGTCAGTGTCAGTCATCTGGAGAAAGGCACAAATAATGGGGGGGCAAAGGCCTAAAGATAGGGCACTTTTTAAATATTGCTCTTACAAACTTAGAAAGTCGATAGAATTAAAGGTTATGCATTAGCACAAATTTTCTGAAGGATATGAAGCCTAAAACTCAAATATGTGTCATTATTTTCTGACTTCAGTCCTCAATGATTTGCCAGAAAACCACAATTTTATGAGAAATGGACCAAAAATATGAGTCAAAAATCTGGACATTCTGCAAAAATCTGTACAGTTGAAAGGTATGTGTGTTTGTGTGTGTGTGTGTCTGCTTCTGGGTGTCTGTGTGCACGCGCGCGCATGTCTGAATCATTTCCATTGCACAGAAGCCCCTGAACTATTCAAGGTATAATTGCAACATAGAGGGGGAGAGGATTTGCTTATGATAAGTACTTTGAGGAGAGGATGTTTTCATGAGGCTACACATTAATATCAATGCCCTCAAAAAAAGAATTCTGTAGGACTCCTGGTTGAATTCCATATACGTATCTTTCTATCTAGCTATCTATCTAGCTATCTATCTAGTTTATTAACTAGGTAACTGGATTACTCCCAAGACCATGTTAAGTCAGCACCACTCAAAGAGATGTGGGTTTGGCATAATGGATAATGGGTTTACTATCATAAATTCGAAAATCAGAAAAAAAATGTGTCTGCATTTTCGAATTTATACATCGGAAATGAACATTTCCAAATTAACCTAAAGTCGAAAACAGCTGTGTATTGTCGAAAATGTCGCTCGCAACATTTACGGCAATACACAGCACTCCCACCCATCCTGTAACTACCTACCTACCTAGCCTAAACTCACAGTTATGCAGGGGGGCAAGCCCCCCTGCACCCCCCACACCCCCCACCTTAATATTCCAACTCCGAGATCACACTACAGTGAGGAAAGGGATGTATTTTCCTAACCGCACTGTACCGCGATCCCCTCACATGAGCGAATGTTAGAATTGCGAATGCACAGTCCATTCGCAATGGTAACGTTCGCTCACATCACCTGCCAAAATATGAAGTATTCGAACATCTGTTGTTCGAATACTTCATAGCTGTGCAAGTGCACGTCGGCATTGTGATAGTAAACCTGGATAATGTCTTTACCTCATGCACCCAAGGTGCAGGGTTTGATTCTGCTCTTTTGTTATTAAGCTTACAAAGGGCAGCTAACATAGTATTCACCTATGAACAGCAGTTTAGCAAATTACAGGTCATACCAATAAAAAGAGTTATTGAACATAAGATAAGTAGATTATTGCTGCAAAAAAGCAGCATACACATGCAGACGTAAAACAGCACTGTTCTAAGGCTGTACAATACATAAGGAAAGAGCACCACCACCTCTTTGTTCCTGTATCCTCTGCATACCTCTCAACTGTATCCAATTCTGTAGCATGTCCACATTTTTGTCTCATATTTTTGGTCTATTCCTCATAAAGTGTGTGCTTTTCTGGTAAATCATTGAGGATTGATGTCACTAAATAATGACAGACATCTAGGTTTCAGACTTTGTATTCTGTAGAAAATGCACATTATTGCAAAACTTGTTATTCTAGCAACTTTCTAAGTTTATCTGTCCCTGTTTTGGGGCCTTTGCCCCCCCATTATGTTTGGCTTTGTCCAGAATTCTTGTCTAGGAAATTGACAGACAGGCTCTGCTGTACTTTTACTGCATTCCTTTCCCAGGCAATGTCTTGTTTTTGTCCTTATATAACCCAGTACTACATCCTTCACTGCATTTCTTGCCACCATATACATCTGCGTTTTAAAGGATCTTAACGATCCTTTGTTTTCCATTCTTCTTCCTTATTTTAGCTGTGCTACGCTTATATGTCACTAATATTCAGATGTGTATTTTATCACTGTACTGTAGTACATTTTTTCCCTTAGCATATGTATTCATTAACTGTAGTTTGTTCCAAGATGTTGCACTCAGGTATGTCATATGCTTTTATGCTGAATTCCACATATGTTTCACATTTTCAGATCTGAAGGACGTTTTATTGAATACTTTTAATCATGTTTCAGGCTGATTATTTCTGCCTTGATTGTATACTTTGTCAGAAGTCAGTCATAAATATTTGTAGTATTTCCCTATTAACTTACAATCCTTGCAGTGTTTGCTACGCACTACTTTATTTCACAGACAGACATTCAAATATTTGTTTATTTCCACTGCAGTTCAAGGTTCTTAATCAACATACCCCTTGATGCTGTCCTGTTATTAATGAACTTAATACCTTCCATAAAATTATTTTCATTTAGATTGTTTCTTAGTTTCATGTTGACGGCATGTTGTGTATACTGTGTCTTTATTTCACACCCCAGATGCAGAAGAATTCATGGAATACATCACTGGCCTTGGAAGTTACTTTTGGTTTTTGGATTATAGTTGCCAATACCTTTAATCAATAGTTTCCATCTGTTATCCTCTTCTATTCAAAATTAAACTTTTTGCTATCCTGATAAAATACTTACTGGATTATTTAAAAAAAAAGGTTTTCTTTTTAAAAATCGAACTTTTTTAGGGGCATACATTCTTAAAAGTGAGTTCTGCAAAACAGTTTCTTTACATTTAGCACCAAAGTAGTTTTTGTTTTCATGTCAGAAATGTTGCTGAGCCTTAACTAGTATGGAGCAGTGGTGCAGTCATAGCGTTGTCACCTCACAGCAAGAGGTTCTCTGGTTTGATACTTGGCCGGGGTGCCTTTGTGTGGAGTCTGCATGTCCTCCCTGAGTTTGTGTTGGTTTCCTCCCACATTACAAAGACATCTGTCTGGAACATTTCTCCCTGGGCATCCACTAAAAATTGACTTTGTTCCAAGTTGGACTTTGCTGGTTAATAAATAAATATTGTTCTGGCAATTCTTCAAAACAAGCAAGCTCTACCTTACTAAAAATACTTTCTCCCAATTCTTCGACTCTCCCCCTCACTCTAGATTTTGGTATACAAATACATTTAGTCTAATATCTTGCAGTGATCCACATAACTGTGTCTTAGTCATTTTAACATTTTTCTTCTACTCTGTTTATCCTTCATGAAATCTGTTTCGGAGGTCACAACTTCCATTATTTTATGTCTTTGAAGTTTTTATTTTTCCTCTGAATTTTCTTTTCCCTCTTTACACACTGCCCATTTTTCATTTTCTGACACTCATCCTGTTGTACTCAAGTTCTGTGTCTCTTCTGCTTTTTCACCTCCTCCTAGAACCTCACATTTCCCTTCCACCTTAATATTCTCCTTTGGTGATGGGTTCTGCTGTTGAGATGTCCTCTCATAGTTCTTACATTCCTAACATCTAAAAAAAAGTCATCTTTATTTTTGAGGTGTCTGCTGCAGGTCTTATTGTACTTCTAGTGTTTCATCTACCACTTTTTTATAGGTTCATGGGTACATACTAGGCTAATGACCACCAGGGCTTTTATAAGCCTAGCAGTGCAGTCCAAACCAATTGTGTCTCTGTGTATTGTGGACATTTGTTAGTAGGGGGTATGTTAGTTAGGACGTTTCTTGTGGTAATGGGAGTTATGCTAGTTTGGGAATTGCTGTCTGCCTCTGTAAGAGACATGGGGGCCAGACCCAGAGTGAATTTCTGATTTTCAATCCATTGGTCATGGTTATGCTTATATAGGTTTTGGGATGGACTCTGCTTCACATGGATGGGGATCCTGTTCCAGAGCATGGGGATCCTCTGATACACATATCTATCTTCGCAATATGTCTTACTTATGTAACAAGCAAATTTAAATCTTTGTATCTAGTTGCTCTGATGCTGTTCATTTTTTTGGATGTGCAAAAGGTTCATTAGAGCTGGATCTGAGGATGACCTCTATGCCAGGCATAGATCGCCTATCATTAACCTGTAGGAGACAGAGTAGAAAGATAAGGCTTTAAGGTGATCCATATAGGACAATGCATTTATACCATGAACTCTTCTGGTAAAGAACCTTACTGGGCCTTCGAGCTGTTGCATATGTCTGGTCAGGGGCATGCTGCAGCGGGGTGATATACTCACTGATGGGTCTGATAAGGACTGAATTAAGTGCACTATGATTTCCTTGGACCTGAATGTCATACCCTTACTTATAAGTTGGGTGACATAGAATAATGTTCTTACTACCTTGGCCACATATTGATCAAAGGCCAGATTACTGTCTACATATGTTCCCACATCCCTGTTTACCAGGTGCACTCTTAGGAGCATCTTATCAATGGAGAAATTAGACTGAGTGGCAGTTTTCCCAAAAGGTACTATAATGCATTTCTTGGTGTTGAGTTTTAATCTGTGACTTTGATACCAGCCATTTTCATAGTTATTAGGCTAATGACCTGGGGGGGGGGGGCTTCTTTAGACTAGCTAAGTTTTTCCAAAAGAAGAATGATGTCCTATATCCATATAGGACATTGAAGCCCAGGCATTTATAAACTACCTCTGTCCAGAAGGGACATGAGTGCCATGCCCAGTGGAAATTTCCTACTCCCCATCTACTGGTGTGCAAATTTCCTATTCCCCAACTACTAGTCTAAGTTGTACTTAAACTAGGTAATAGATAAACTCAACTTCACATGGATGGGAAGCCTGTTCCATAGGAAGAGCTGTCTCTGAGACACATATCTGTCTCTCCAGCATGTTCTGTTTAAGTTACAGACAGAATTCAGGTCCCCAGAGAAGAGATATCATAGGTAAATACTAGGCAAGCTGCCTTGTTAGTCAATTTCTCTTTCAAAGGTGGGAATGAAACACTGTAAGCATTATACTGACACCCAAATTTGTGGTTACAGTAATTTTAGACCTACTTGTTAGATATTTGTGTCATGAGGGAATCCATGATAGCTCCCAATTTGCAGTCATATGTGAACCTGGCCAGCAAAAGGCCCTTGATATTAACGTTTCCCACTGAGAAGTAGATGCTAAATAAGAACAGTCCCAACCTGGAGCCCTGAGGTACCGCACTGGTGACTGATCCCTTAGTGGAGGTAGTATCACTGATTCTGACTTCCTGAGTTCTGTCTGTGAACCAGCAGGCAATCCAGTGAGTTATATAGGGGTTCCTGTCCAGTTCATTGAGTTTGTCAACTATACCTGATTGGGGTATTGTATAGAACACCTTGCCAGGTCCAGATAGGTAGTGTGCATTATTTTCCCCTCATCCGTTGCCTTGGTGACCTTCTTAAAGATGTCCAAAATGTTTAGTAGACATGACCTTCCCTGGATAAAGCCAAACTGGCTTGGGTCCAGTGTCTGAAGGTTGCCTATGCCTAGTTTCTGATGTTATAGTAATACTACTGCTTTTATTTTAATTTAGTTCATTTCTTTTTCCCCCCATTGCTGCTTCACCAGTTCTCTTCTTCTTCTTTTGTTCTGATAATCTCTCTGAGCTTGTTTCAAGGTGGATTTTTGTTGTGTTACAACATGAGGACTTCTTATTCTCTATATATTTTGCAGTACCATGATTGTATTTCTACAGCACATTGCTCCAACTGTATACCACTGTTATTAGCCATCATCTCCCCTTACATAGAGATTCTACTGCTACTTTTTGTAGTTATATTCATCATTTTATAGGTTTTACTCGCCCAGTTTCTGTGGTCAACCCCTAGTAGTTGGTCAGTTCCTACATTTTGCAAAACAAAATTGCTATGGCTCAAGCCTGATGAGATGTTTTAATATCAACGTTAATGAAGTCTGTTATAATGTGTTCCATTGCCTTTCAAGTGAGACTTATCAGGCTGATGGGCTATAGTTTTCAGGGTCAGTAGTGCAGTCACCTTTATGAAGTGGCATCACTAGTGCTGTATGCCATACTTCCAAGAATGAGCCTGTAGCCGGGTCAAGTTAAATAGTGTATGGAGAAGTTCCACCTGAGTATGTTTAGTATCAGGCCCTCTCCTTTTCAATATATTCATAAACGATTTTTTCCATTCAATTCCCCATGCTAAACTTATTCAATATGCAGATGATTCTACAATTATCTGTGCAGCCAGATCCATCCCCACTCTTTTACATCTAACTCAAGATGCCTTCTCTACCACAGAACAGTGGATGAAGGACAATCATCTAGCACTCAATGCATCAAAAACCAAACTTATGGTATTTACCCCCTCAAAAACCACAACCTTTGATAGTAGACTATTCTCCATCACTAGCCAGAATAATACACCTCTCGAACTAGTATCTGAAACCAAACTACTAGGAGTCCAGATTGATGACCAGCTTAAATTCAAAAGCCACCTACTACTAAACATAAAAAAAAAACACCAAAAACTCGGCATGCTGTACCGTAACAATCAATTCCTCACTACATCTACAAAGATCACTCTTGCTACTACATTTCTCATCCCCTCTCTCCTGTATGGTGCCCCTCTCCTAACAAACCTACAGTCATCTCTCAAAACTAAACTGTCCTCCTGTTATAATAAGATTGCCAAATTTGCCACCAGCCACAAATCATCTACCCATCACTGTACATCTCTGCACAAACTCAATTGGCTAGAGCTTCCTCACTATCTCTCATATACTCAGCTCACTTTTGCTCACAAACTAATTTTTCAACCCTCACTCTGTCCCTCTCTCAACTCTACCTTTAAAATGCACATGCCACAAAGACTCCTAAGATCTAATAACCAAAACCTAATAGAGCTGTACAAACCCCTTCACTCTCCAGGACAAAACCTCCTATCCTATGCCCTGGCACGCATATGGAACTCACTTCCTCCCTCTATCCGTACCACCACCAACCTCCCTGTCTTTAAATAATCACTGCACTCACATTTAACATCCTCATGGGAATGCTCCTGCACCCACCCCTCATAGCCTATTCCCCACCTCCTACAAACAACTATATCATGTATTACAAGACACCAATTTAGCCAACTGTAACAACATCTTATCATTTGACAATCCCTACAATTCCACTCAAGGAACTATATATTACACAACAGCAATGCTTGCTCCTATACAGAACTTAACCTAAGAATCTTTATTTTATCTGCTCATATCTTAGTTTTCCTACAAAATAAAACCCATAACTTATCACTGTAACTGCTTAACTTTTGTTTTGTTTTCTCTGTAACCCACAAATGACTGAAATTTTAAACTGCTGTAATCTTTTGTTACCATTGTTTAAAGATTTGTCTCTAATCTACAAATGATTGAAATTGTAAACTAATGTAATCTTTTTGTAATCTTTGTTTTGGAGCTTTTCTCCCCAGGACTCCATTGAAAATGGGTTCTTTTTGGCCCAATGGACTATCCTGGTAAACCAACTGCAAATAAAATAATAAATAAAATAAAAAATAAATTAGCCAAATATTTCAGTATTTTCACACCATAGTTGCATCACAAAGACATGGGTAACATCAAAGCAAGCTACTCATTGATGGTTGGAGTCACTGACCAATCTATGTCTACTAATAAAGATTATGCTCTTGTTGATGGAGCGCTCCTTTCTCATTTGTCCTTTGTATATAATTGATTCTTGTCAGCCTCTGTAAAACTACCATTTGCATATCTGAACTGCTAAGTTAATGGAAATTAACCATTGCATAAATAACAATACATTTTAGAGACTGATTGACCAGCTGCATTTGATTGATTTTGTACTTAAATTACTTCACTTCGGCAAAACTCTTTTTCTGTATACTCGTAGACAGTATATTGCAGTTTTCAAGGTTATTCTGTGTTGGTGAAACATTTACTGTTTTTTATGCGTTAGACAAATCATAGCATTTTAATGTTGACCTATCAGGTAACTTGCTGAGGATGAGGATTTTGTTTTGGTCTGGTGAGCACAGAGGGACATTCACAGCAAAAACCTCCAGAAAAAGATATTGTCAGTTTTAATTATCTTAAAGGTTTCCATAGCTCCCTCTGGTATAGCAGTCCTGTAGGTTAGAATAATCTGTATAAAGGTAAGATGCAAATCCTTCCTCATCTGATATTACTGGAAATGAGCAATGAATTTTGTATCAATTAAAAATGAAGGTGCATAATATGTTAACCAAAACTCATAGATTGCTGAAAATTCTCAGGCGTATGCTATTTTTATTATGGAAATGTATATACAGTAAAATAGCTGCACTAAATAGTATCTTTAATACATCTCACTCTGTGTTTTTATTATACTGCTGTTCATCTTCTGTACTTGGAGTGTGAGATATACATGTAAATATATAAATGAGAGCATTATTTATTACTTTACTGGCAACATTATGAAATGGTGAATATGGATTGCATTTACAAAAACACTAAATCATTCCTTAAAACACAAAAAGACAGGAAAAAGAAAGGAGAGGAAATTACTTTTATTAAATCTAGTTCAAGAGAATTCTGGAAGTGTTAAGCTTTAAAAAAAATTGTAAAAGCCTGCATGAATAGTGTCGTCTCCATATGCTTTTCTTGAAGAGAGCACTTGGATGTCAAGCATAACAAATACTGAAGGAGCCCTGAATATGCATGTCACATCCTATTGCTGTCTGTCTGTGTTACTTATACACACACACACACACACACACACACACATATGTATATATATATATATATATATATATATTTTTTTTTTTTTTACATTATATAAATTATATATACATGTTTATAGAAATGGAAATCTGATAATGTATTTGCTATATTTATTATTTGCAGATAACTTGATATTATATTTTGTTATTATTATGCAACCAGTATCCCATAAACTGTATGGTGCTTTCTTCCACATGCAGTTGGACAATATGGTAAATAAATCATGTTACTATACTTGAGAATATATTCACATATTACTTTAAGCAAAGCAGTCCCTTAGATATATAAGAGCCATGACTAAATCTGCTTTAATAATCCCTTGGTCACTGACCACTCACCTGTACAGAAATGTAAACTGTTTTGAAATGCTACAGCCATAGTACAGGCTGTATATTTTTCATGCAGGATTATGTTTGGGCTCTGATCATAACCATCATATCATGTGTTCAAGACATGGACACCAAAAAAGTCACCACAACAGCAAAACTAGGAGTTGAAGCTTGGCATTCACGCCAAGAGCATATAATAAGGGTTATGGCTGGTGAGATCCACTCATAATACTTTGTGGTACTACCCAGAGGTATAGCTATGGCAGGCAAAGGGGCAGCTGACTTGGGTGCAAGGTACTAGGGGGCACGATTAGCGTCATGTGATAGTAACCCTAAAGAATGGTGCACAAGGTAGGTCCTCACAAAGAAAACGGAGTCGGATGTAAATTTTAAACTACTCACTCACAAGCACGTGCTGTTTATTTAACTCTTGTCTCTTTTAATGCACATTTGTATTATTGGGAACATTATTTAAACATGATGGAGTCATGGTTTCAACTTGCTCTGATGAAGTTAATCTATTATTGGTAAAGGATGAAGTGCTTAACTTGTGAAGTTTTGTTTGCTAGTGAATAAATATTTTAAAATGTACACCTTTGCTTGTTGTTATTTGGCTGGTCAGTGCACCAGCACTTTTTTGGATGTTATTCATGCTACAATACATTAATACTGGGTTTGCAGACAGGGTTGAAGTGTTTCAGTGCTTTGTGTGTGTTATTTAGCTGTAGCAAAGCTGCTTGTTATAGTTCTAGCAAATAGTTTGCTACAGTTTTAAACAAAAAGTAGTTGAGGGAAGTGCCAGATTTGGGAACTGGACATCAGTGGCAGCTGATGACTTCAAAGCGGAGAGAAGGTAGGCTGTAGGTAGCAAATGAATGGATGGGGATAACTGGAATGGAGTGGGGCTCTAGTACAGCAGGTCAGTTACCATCACCCATGATCAAACTTCATATACAGTCACTCACTTTCTTTTACATTCTATCTAAAGATGTACCCACTCATTATATCCATTTTACTGAATACATATAACTAAGATATCAGACTACAATGAACAAGACTGGGGTCTTAGACAAAGGGCTTCATGGGAGCCCTGTGTTGCACACTAGTCCCTCTGTACCTCCCCAGTGCCTTTCCCCTGTTTTACCCACACTTTGACCCCACACCATTCCGGCAGATGACCACTTTCTTGAGGTTTTTTTCACATTTTGTGTTGCTTTTTTTATCCCCCTTTTAACACATCCTAAATGACCTGACCAAGGCTTCAATATAATACATTTGGAGTAAGTGACTGAATTAAGCCAAAGGTCTGGAGGCCCAGAAGACATAGGGTTCTAGATGTTCTGAGGTGCATGAACAGAAAATCACAAGTAAGATAAGAAATCTAGTCTCATTTTTCAGACAAAAGGAATAATAAACATGGCGACAGGAAGTGCATGTAGCTCCACACAAAAGGTATCACAGCCAAAAACTCAACCAGAGAACCAAGCAGTGTTAGATGGCAATTCTACTGTGTGTGACACTCTGCCAGTGATCAGTAGTTATCACACATATCCTAGCCAGAGTGACTCCGATAGCCAGTAATCAAGTACAATACTTTTGTCTGAATGTGATGGAAAGGGAAAAGGAATTATGGCCAGCTTGTTATTTTTAGATACAATGTAACCCCTCTGCCACATGTGCACCGTCAGATAATTCCAATCCTCATGAATTATAACCACTTCAGTAACTGTGCCCTTCAGTTATCTGAGTGTGGAAGAAACAGACCCAGTAAAGCATACACCTGATTCTATAACCTGCACTACTTCTGCAAAGCTAGAAAAATGACTGTTTAACTTGAACAAATGGCAACAGTGTCAGTCTCATTCATTCACAGATCTATGCTGTACCCAGCAATTAAAGTCCAACATTATTGATTGTGTATACCTCAGTTATCAGAATGTAATAAAAAAGAATAATATTTGGTCACTGTAATTTTAACCTCCTACTCCTACAGACAGACACAAAAACACAGACACACAGATGTGACCATCAATTACAGCTACTTATATGACCAGCTGTACACCTTAATGTTTGATTGCAATCACATGAATGAAAAACAAAAGTGGAAAGTCCAGAAAGTGTAGAAACCCGATAAAACACTTGTAAAACACTATACAAGGCATGGTAGTCAGGAAAAAGGTACTCCAATAAAATTAAAAACTTTTAACAGTTGTAACAACCTTGTGACAACTATTAAAAGTTTTTTACTTTTATTGGAGTACCTTTTTCCTGACTACCGTGCCTTGTGTAGTGCTTTACAAATCACATGAATGAATAAATACATAAATAACTGACACATAGACATTTACCTTCTCAGTTCACTGCTGGCAGAATGCAGTATGCAGTCTGCCTCCCCCATTAAACTAGTGTGAAATAAAATAAGTAAATATTAAGCCTGAAACTCAAATATATGTCATTATTTAGTAATTGCAATCCTCAATGACTTGCAGTGCAACACAATTTTTTTAAGAAAACAGACCAATGTATGAGGCAAACATCAGAGACAATTAAGACAGTCTATTCCTCCCCATACCTCTAAACATCTTTGCTCAAGATGTCTTGACAAAGCCAACACTAATGACAGGACAAAAACCCCAAACCAGAGACAATATTTAGATATCGCAATAATTCACCTAAAAAGTTAATAGAGCAAAATATTTTCCATCAACATGCATTTTCTGACCTGCTTTATTGATGGACTGTAATCTCCAGTGATTTATCAGAAAACGTTTTGAGGTACACAGCAAAATACACACACAGATATATATATATATATATATATATATATATATATATATATATATATATATATATATATATATATGGGTCCCCTTCAGTCGATCGAACGTTTACAAGTTCGAACCACATATGGCCGAGACCAGGTAACAAAGGCATTCAAGCATTAACCTTTTAATCACCACATTATACCATCATTCAAAACAGATAACAGACATTCTAAACCCACGCGCACGCACACACACACACACACACACACACACATATATATATATATATATATATATATATGGGTCCCCTTCAGTCGATCGAACGTTTACAAGTTCGAACCACATATGGCCGAGACCAGGTAACAAAGGCATTCAAGCATTAACCTTTTAATCACCACATTATACCATCATTCAAAACAGATAACAGACATTCTAAACCCACGCGCACGCACACACACACACACACATATATATATATATACATATATATATATATATATATATATATATATATATATTTATATATATATATATATATATATATATACACACACACATACTAAAATTTCATTGTCCTTAAAACTAATCAACATGAAATCAAAAACATAAATCAAAAACAAATCAAAAACACATAAATCAAAGACACACATTGAGCAGTATATCCCTATGAAATATATGTGTATATGTGAAAAATTAAGTGAATGCTGTTAATAACTGTCTGCCTTTTGCATTTAAACATGCAATAAATAGCTTAAAATCAAACACTGCATCCAGGAACACCATATTATTGTTTCACATCTGACTATATATATATATATATATATATATATATATATATATATATATGCTGAAAATCAGTTTGAAATCTGCCATAGAAACTAATACTTGATGCATGTGATATTTTTCCTTCTCTCAGGAACATAAATTACCAAGTCTAGTTATTAAAATGGGTAAAACTTCATTCTTGTTCAAGTGTTCTACCGAACTGTCATTTGCTATGTCCCTATTTCTTCTTGTAAGTAACAGTGAAACTATAAGGGCTTACTTTCATTTTTCCAGCTCAGTAACCAAAGTTCAAATCGTAATTTTGATATGACTTATTTCATCAAACATAGCAGGATTTGATACTTGGAAAACATCCGTTTCTAGCAGGCAAAAAGGTTGACTAAGCTAGTTATGTTTTCAAGACTCTGTAGATTATTATTATTTTTTTGAACATCCAAGCTGCACAACTACTATCAAGATCCATGCATACTGATGACAGTCTAAATTATATCAAGGTGTGCATTGCCACTGCCAGAAAGCCAAAATATTGCCACAAAACTACCTACGCATTTCCAAAGGCACCTTCAAACCAACAGAGACACACACATATTGTCACTCCTGCACTCACACACACACACACACACACACACACACACACACACACACACACACACACACATGCGTGTGAGCACACAGACACAAACACACAGACACAAACACACACACGCAAGCACACACACGCACACACACACACACACACACACACACACACACACACACACACACACACACACACACACTAATGCACATGCACACTCATAATCACACCCACATTAACATTCATACATTATCAATCGTGCCCCTACATACACTCAAACACAGACACAGAAACACATGCACACACATACACATGTATACATACAAAGAGAAAAGCACACACACATACACACACACACACACACACACACACACACACACACACACGCGCGCGCGCGCACACACACACGCAAACGCATGCACACCCACAACTTTGCAGTACTTACCTTCCATGGTGCCATCAGTCCTGATCATTCCATTAGAGTGAAAGACTATAAACCATTAAAAGACGGTGTACTCATTTCTGTTTCACTTCCTGAATAACATAGTAGAGCTGTTCTTTGAATCACTCTACTGCACTATTCGGAACCCACTGATATTTCTGGTTGCGAGCGAATGGACAATTGGCATTAGCTGCACCCCCCCAGCCTGCTACATTTGTGTGTGACTTCACCACCAAAACTACTAACCACAATACAGGCTGTTTTCTTCATACAGCTGTAGTGTTACAGAGGTCTATGAATTTCTTGAACAGAATGCATTTACAATCCTGCTGTGAATAAGATTTCACCCTACATTATTTACTTTTGAATCGCAGGGGTGGTGTCCCAACACACTGTCTAATGTGGCTGTTGGTAAGGAATAAGCAGAAAAGAATGCTGGTGTCTGTACTAGGTATGGTTATACCATGAAAAGAGGCACTTTGTGACAAAAATCAAACCTGTCAAATGTACGGAGCTGCTGGACATTATGCACGAATGTATTTTAATACAAATAAGTTAAAAAGCAGAATATTAATTTCCTGAAGGTGGATAATGACTTAAAAACAAACATGTTTGTGAGCCTAGTCAGAATATACTTTGTGGATATTGTGCAAGCAAACTGCAGAGACACAGTGCATGGCAAAATGACTTACGATAAATAATTATTGCCAGAACAATTGATAGAAAGTGTGGATATAAAAAACTGTAGATAAATGGCAAACATTTTCATTTCAGCATGACAACAGGGCAGCACGCTGCATGATGTCTGAATCTACATTCAGAAGTTTGGCTCTAAACTGCAACTGCATGTGTACTGTTGGCATATTCTCTGCAAAAATTAAGAGCTATAGGGCAAATCTGGCTGAGCAGTGCCTACATGAATCAACTTTATAAGCAGATTTTTTCAAGTAGGATCTCTACAATTTCATTTAAACTTGGCAAATATCCATGTGCACCTATTGTCATGTTTAATACAATTTAAGCTTTACAGATGGAAATATGGCAACAGATACAGTTAGCAGATAATATGGGCAAAATCCAATAAAAGTAGAACTGAAAACTGACACTGGGATTCAGAAATATTATCTGTACCAGTGTAAATTGGGCAATGCCAGACTGCCCTAATAAATATATGGAGACAATCAGTGATTGAGAGAAATGATAAACCTGCACTGAATGGCACCTCATTAGCAGCTCATTATCATGTTTCTGAATCGAATGCTGTGCTAGCCGAACTGACCAAGTTAATGTTTTTCCAACCAGCCCATACAACACTGCTGCACAGGTGCCTTCCAACACTCACACATGAATCCAGACATTGACTTGCACACACACACATACACACACACACACGCACACACACACACACACACACACACACACACACACACACACACACACACACACACACACACACACACACACACACATCCAGACATTTGCTTGGATGCAGACACAAGCACTTGCACATGCACAAACACACACATATGCTGACATCTATGCCCCAACAACTACAAACACATCAACACGTATGCACGTGCACCCGCAGACACACACACACACACACACACACACACACACACACACACACACACACACACACACACACACACACAACATTTTGCAGTACTTACCTGCACTTAGGTGACAAGCCATGATTTTTCCATTGCAGCAAATGGTTGATTTACGACCCAACTAAACATCAGACAATTGCTGTACTGTGCTATTCAGATGACAGCAATATTTCTATTAAAGCACACACGGCTCACATCTACATGCTTGGGTAGTACTAAGTTAAAACCCATGGACAAATAACTGGAGTAAAACAATAAAATAAAACATAATAGGAACAAAAACTGTAGTTTTTCATACCATATGTACACAATGAAAAAAATAGTTGAAACTTGCCAGTTGTATTAGCATCATTGCAGATGTACAACACAAAATAGAAAGTACTGAGGCAAGAATGATGTCCTAGAGAAGTATTATTTTTTCTTAATTTTTTCTCCTTATCTATCTATTTTCCTTCAGTGCATCCTATACTACCTTTTTCTCTGACTCACCTACCCTCTCCGCTATTTCCTATTTCTACCTTTCTCTTGATTTCACCTCTATTGCATTTTATGGGCTATCTATTACATAACCATACTATGCTGAATTAACCAATGTACATGCTTCACTATGAGTATACATTGTTTTTTTCTGTTTGGTCCTGTATACTATTATTTTACTGTATGTAAATGTTTATATCTTTAACATGGAGCTTTTCTCCCTGGGCCTTTACTGAAAAAGGGTATGCTTGTCATCTCAACCAAACCACCTTAATAAACAAATGCTAAATAAATAAAAAATAATAAAATAATCTTTTTGAGGGTCAAGGATGCTCGAAAACCTAATATAACACTAAACTACTGCAACTGCTGTAACAGTGATGCATGAGCTTAACTGAGTGGCAACAGGCCTATAAGAAAAGATTACACAAGAACATAAAAGCACTGACCTACTGGGACTGATATTTAAACAGCCTGTGTCCAATGACTCAGATAATATTATGGTAACTGCATTGAATCATGTATGGATTCATAGAAAATATTACCACTAAAGACATTAGAAGAAGTAGTAAGTACTTTTCTTAATAGAATATTTTTTCAGTTCTGGATGCTAATCATGTTTTTTGGCAATTTAAAATTGGTATAGTAAGCTCTGTGCCTTTGATTCAATTTTTGAGGCTATCATCTGACATTTTATCTGCTCCAGAAGTTTTCCAATGAGGTATAGTGAATGCTTGCTGTATCAGTGGTTCAACATGTAGTGTGCTTACCTTAAGTGCAAAAGTATGTGGGTTCTGTTCCCAGCGCTGTTAGATCAATTGTTGACACTGCAGTGCAGTGTAAGGTGGTGCTGCACTCCTGAGTGTGCCGTCCTTCAGATGAGAAATTAAACTGAGGTCTCATCTACTTATGATAGTGGTAACTCACATGGATGTAAAAGATCCCATGTCAACTATTGAAAAGAGTACAGGAAGTTCCCCATACCCCGGGCAAATTTCCCCAGTTGTATACATATCACCTTGTATCTCCTCTGAAAAGAGGCTAATATGCTAGTAGGACTAACCTGGTACATTATTAAATGCCTAGAAGACATAATAAATATTATTGATGTTGTGTCAGTGTAGTATACTACCAGAAAAGAGTGTGACATCAGATAAATTAAGCTGCTGGATAGACTAAGGCCATATGGATTGAAACTGAACAGAACTAAATTTCATACTTGTCTGCCATCTTTAAATGCATGGGCCATCATTTAATTGTTAATGAGTTATAGACAGATGCTGATAAGGTATGTGCCATTATAAATGTGCGAAGTCCAACAAACAAACTCTTATTAATGATATTCTTGAGGAATAGCTTAATATCTGTCCAGGTTTATACTTCACATATCAACTATAACTAAACCTCTGAGAAACACACTTGAGCAAGGTACAGTATGCCATGAGGTGGAAGATCAAGCTAGATGCTTTGAGCTACTAAAGAGTGTGATAATGACAACCTCTGTACCGCCACTCAAGTGTTATATTGCAGCTTTACCTATGACCTTTCCAGGGTATGCCTGCCAGGAAGTGCTAGTGGCAGTTGTACTACAAGAGAGTAGACGTATTGTCTCTGCATCTAGAATTTTGACAAATGCACAAATCAGGTAGTTACACATTGAAAGCAAATGCTGGGCAGAGTCTTTGGCTATCACAAATTTCACAATTATGTGTATGCAAAGCTATGATAATTGATACAGATCACAAACCCTTGCAAAAACAGTATCAGAAAATTATTACACAAAGCAACATAGTGATTTTAAAGAATGTAGCTGTTATTTCAGAAATCTGATGCAGGGCTACATTATAAGTCAGGAAGACACTGTACACATTGCTGAAATGTTTAGTAGAAATTACCTGAATGAGTGAAAAGATTGACCAGAAGAAGATATGTAATTCTTCAGGACCATAATACAAACTCCAGTGGCACCTGAGAAAGTGTTAGAGCTAGTAATAGCTACAGCAAAAGGTTGTAATACAGTTCTTGAAAGAAGCCATAATGTCCACATGGCCAAATAATGCAAAGGTTCTTCATTCTTGATTAATCCACTTTATTTCTTTCTTCATAGAAGAGTTACATTGCACAGAAGGTCTATTATTTATGGTGGTAAAATTATTATTCCATCCAGGCTAAGAAACTAGATGCTACTTAAAACCTAAGAGTCACCTTTTGGAATTTCTATGTGTTAAGAGAGACTAAACTAGACATATTACGTATCAGTGCAACATAACATCACAAACTAAAGCTATGATGTAAAACTATTGTTCTGTGGCAATCATCAAAATGAAAATGAAGTTTTGACATTACCTTTCCTGGAGTAAGAGCTGACCTGTTTTAACACAATAATCCTAACTGTGTATTATTTGAAATACCCAGATGTTGCTAAACTCAAGGATATGACAATCCCAGAAGGAAGTATTTGCAAGACATGAAATACCTGAACTGATGTTACCATAGGTTCATAGGATCATACAGAGTTACTTGGCATGTGGCCTATGAGACCATTGAGGAGCCTAGCCAAGTTCTCAATTGCGACAAGACACCATGTGGTTAAGTGACTTCCTCAGAGTCACACTGTAGACAAACAAAGGCTGGGCTATACAAAGCAGCTCATTAACAGGCCATAGCTTTAATCCTGTGTGCTAACTGCTAGGCAAGACGTGCCGGAAGGATTATCAACTGAAAAAAGACAATGGTTTGCAATCCTTCTATCAGGAGTTTAGAAATCTTTGCAGACTGCATGAGTTTTGACATATCTTATCAATTCCAAAAATTTCACAAGCAAATGCACAGGTAGAACACATGGAACAAACTGTTAAAAATGAGGAAATGTGACATATCACACCAAATGAACACTCATTTAGCATTATGGGACCTGTCAGCTTTGCAGTTATAATAAGATGAAGATTAAGATGCAAATGCCCGATGTCCTTCCGATCGCTAGTTCTAGAATGTAGACAGCAGGCATCAGAACTTATTAGTAAAATGTGCCCAAAGTGAATCAGTACTACAACACAAGTGCAAAATATATATTTTCTAAGGGAAGGAGAAATCTTCATTGACACTGAAGTGAAATTCTGGTTACAAATGCCAAATGTAAGAAACATTAGTTGGTCATCAGCAAAGCCCAGGATCTTTCATACAGGTGGGAAGTGACATGCACTTGTGTAGGAAAAATCACTGATATTTGTTGAAGATTCTAGATTAATAGTACTTCCAAGAGAATCAGATAGACAGATCTACTCAAGCACTGCAAGACACTTTTGCCGAAGATGCAAATGAAAATGTCTTCAGCGGATGAGAGATCTGCACTTACAAATTCCACTACAGAACCAAACAATCCATTCTAGGGACCCTTACCATCTGCTCCAGATGTCGATAACAGTGGTGCTATATCAACACAGGGCAGTGTTACTACATAAAACATTATTCATTTACTAATGGCCATTCAGATTTAGCAGCTGTGAAGTGCAATGATACATTCTTTGTGTTATTATGTATACTTATATGTTAATAAATTAACAGAGTAAGGTCAACATTAGCATAAATCCATGTATAAAGTGTGTAGAGAAGATCGACATAACAAAAGTGCTATGATACGTTCTTTGTGTTATTATGTATACTTATATGTTAATTAAGGTCAGCATTAGCATAAATCCATGTATAAAGTGTGTAGAGAAGATCGACATAACAAAAGTGCAATGATACGTTCTTTGTGTTATTATGTATACTTATATGTTAATTAAGTAACAGAGTAAGGTCAGCATTAGCATAAATCAGTGTATAAAGTGTGTAGAGAAGATCAACATAACAAAAGTGCAATGATACGTTCTTTGTGTTATTATGTATACTTATATGTTAATTAAGTAACAGAGTAAGGTCAGCATTAGCATAAATCAGTGTATAAAGTGTGTAGAGAAGATCGACATAACAAAAGTGCAATGATACGTTCTTTGTGTTATTATGTATACTTATATGTTAATTAAGTAACAGAGTAAGGTCAGCATTAGCATAAATCAGTGTATAAAGTGTGTAGAGAAGATCGACATAACAAAAGTGCAATGATACGTTCTTTGTGTTATTATGTATACTTATATGTTAATTAAGTAACAGAGTAAGATCAGCATTAGCATAAATCAGTGTATAAAGTGTGTAGAGAAGATCGACATAACAATAAGTATGTGTCATAACAACTTACATAATTGTCACTTCTGAAACTCGCTCTGCAGTAGGTAAAGTTATACTCTTAATACAATAGGCATATGGGTCTCTCTCAATATCTTAGTTATCTGGCCTTCAGATTCTTTCTAGCTATATTATTTATTTACATTTGGTAACTGGGTAATGTCCAACTGGGTTAAAAAACAAGCCCGTTTTCAGCAGACACCCATGGAGAAAAGCTCCCAAAAAATAAAACAAGCATACAGTATTTAAACAATAAGTATTGCAAATTCCAATATTACAGAGATTTCTATGGAAGTGTACATAAAAATATAGTAAATAGCAAAAACAAGTTTATACAAGCTTCAAATAGTTACACTTCAAGCCATAAAAAAAAGAGTCAAAATGTAATATCAACCAAACAACAATTTAAACAGAAAATATTGAATTACATAAGTGGAGACACAGTAGACAGGAGGTTTGTATGCTTAGTCAGAGTTAGTACAGGTGCATGGCCAGTGATTGGAGAAATAATTTTGTAAGGAGCCGTTTGAAGCTGCAGTTATGGGTTAAAGATAGGGTGGCCTAATGGTTAAGGTGTTTGCCTTACAAACACAAGGTACAGGGTTTGAGCCTCATAAGGGATAATTGGCTAGGCTTAAAATGTCTCGCAAGGGCAATTAACTTAGTACGAACCTATGAGAAGGGAATTCCAAGTTTTGGCTATTGAGTAGCTGTATAAAGAAACACGCATTCTGGATTTTGACAACTTTGAGCAATTTTCTTTCAGCAGACCTAAGGTTGGAATACGGTTGTACCAGGTTAGATAGGGCTGGGTAATAGCCGGAGTTATGAATAACGGAGTGGGCTACTATTAGCTGGTTTAGAGCTAGTAAGTTTGGGAGTTCAATCCAGTTTAGTTTCTGAAGGGTTATGCAATAGGGAAGGTTAGTGGCAAATTTGGCAATTTTATTATAGCAAGCTTCTAGGCTATTCAGATCAGATTTTCAAAGGTTTGTGAAGACTTGAGAACAATAGATAAGGGTGGATAGTAGGTGAGCTCTGGCAGTAGCTATTCTAGCATAGTAAGGAAGATATGGTTTAGCTCTGTATAGATCACCTAATTTAGTGTGGACTTTTTGATTGCTAAAGCAATGTGTCTGTCAAAGTTTAGGTTACAGTCTAGGATGACACCAAGGAGGTTATTATATTTGACAGGTTTGATTTTTTTACCATTAGAGGCAAAGATAGAGAGATGGTTTTGTTGTTTTTTACTGGCGGACTTAGCAAATATCATAAGTTTAATCTTGATTGGATTTAGAATCAGTTGGTGGTCAGAGAGGTATTTTTCAATATTATTAAGGGCAGTCTCGGAATTTCTGAGACAAAATTGATTTAGATACAAGTAATGAAGATGTAGAAAATTAAGAAGAATAAAAAATAGGCACTTTTTTTGAACACCTACAGGAAACCTTGCTCAAATGATGCACTGAATTTTATTGTAGTATATCAAAATGGATACTACTGGGATAAAATGGCACATAAGGAAGAGACACGTTTGTCATCTATGGGAACAAAATGTAATTTGCTGTATTGGGTGTATAGTTTGAAAAAATTAACTAACACAGCAACCCTTGTTCTGCATATGTGGACGGCTCTCCTGTGAGCAAATCTCATATTTAGATGGTGCTGAGCAGGGCAGTTACATTTAAGAGTACTGGATCTTACTAAATGCACATTTCATTTGTTCTACATTGGGTCAGTATTACATGTCTGGAAGCTTTGGATGTCTGAAGAAAAGATGAAAACATTGTGGAAATGGTGATTAACTGCTTATGTCACTTAAAATCACATTAGTTATAAATTTCTCTTTTCAGCTAGAGGAATGAGAGTTAAAAAGGTGTGGTACTATACAATTCCTGCATTTTCCCACAAAAGAAACACAGTTTTGAGGTGTAACAAGACAAGAATTTAAACTTTCCATAGCAGGAGATCTAACTCTGATGAGTCTGGAACCAGATGAGTTCTGCGTTATCAGGTCAGGCAAACTGATGGAAAAGATGTTATAGTTACCATCACGAGTAGTTATGTCATTTCTCACTCCCAGCATGGAAGACATTAACTATTTATTATCTGTGAAGAAAAGATATTCAAGAAATTGATGCTCAAGTTAGTGGATTGTGGACTCAGGTTCTAGATAATTTGAAGTTAGCTGTAGCATTATGCCAGAGACATAATGGCCATGGAGGTGGTTGAAAATAAAGCTCATAACAAGTCACAACTGGTTTGGACCATTTCTGGTGAAGTATCCTAACTTTAATATTAGGAACTCATTCTTCTATATGGTTAATAGTATGCTTTGAACAGAGAAAAGTTTAGAAATTTCATTACTGATATTACCTGATTTTGTAGTTAAACTGGAGATATGCTTGTAGAGAACAGTGATGTTTCACCCACCCATACCAAAAGAGTTGGCTTGGAAGGTACATTTAAGAAGGACTACAGGGTAAATAAAAAGGGTAGACAACTTATCACCTTAATGGGCTGTTTGGACACAATCTAGATAAAACAATGTACAATGGGAAAATATTGGTACAGAAGTGGTCTGTCATGTGGTAGCCCTTGATAAATTCGTTGTTTATGGTGAGGTCCATAAAGGGCATTTTAATGGAAGTGACAAAGAAGGTCCTTTTATAGAAGTTTAAACTTCTGATAAGACATAAGCAGTAGCATGAATGACAAGCTTATCTTTTGGTATACAGCTGGCCAAAAGACAGTGAATTAATTTGCCTTAATTTAATAGTGCAAATCAGATGATGCCTGTAATAATAAATGCATGATCAAGGCCATTTGTTCCACAAAGCTGAACTTCCCATTTCTAAAAGCTAAGTAAATGTTTTATCAATTAATAAAGATTAACCTTGCTCACATCACATTTCTTCATCATGTACAGTATCCTGAACAAAGTTTCAGATGTGTGGGGCATCATCCAGAGTATACTAGCAGGCTCTTAGTGAGCAGTATTTTTTGAAACCGTATGAAGTTCACGAACCTCAGTGTAGTCACTTAGTATTCTAACATTCTAGTCATACTGACAGCCTTCTCTGGTATAACTTATAAAAAACAGTTCTTAAAATACACCAGCACTTTTTTCCTAGGCCATCGTAAAATTGAAATGAGTTTCAAACAGCTAACACGATTTAGTTCTGCAGTTTATAGAAATGAGTTTATTAATACTTTTTTGTGGCAGATTAAAAGAAACACAGTAATTTGCAATGCATGCTGCTTTAATTCAAAATGTTTTCCTTTTTTACTAGCTAGGGTATAGCTTATGCGTGTATGAGGGTGGGTTAGGGGTTAAGTGGGGGGGAGTAGAGCAGGGTTGGGGGGTATAGGGGGGGGTTGAGTTAGCGATAGGGGGGGTTAAGAGTTAGGGTTAGGAGGGATAGGGTGTAGGTTGGGTTAGGGCGGTTAGGGAGTAGGTGGGTAGCAATGAGTAAGAAGTTGAGGCTTGTAAAAAGGTTTAGTGTGGGCTTGCTTGTGTGTTTTTGGTGTTTGTGTGTTGTGTGTGTGTGTTGTTTGGGATTTGTGTTGTTTTGTTTAATAATTGTTATTGTGGTGTGTGCAGGGTATGGGTTTTGTGTACCCGTACGTTCGGTTATTTCGGTGTATGTGTGTTTCGTGTTTTATATGGATCGAAATATATGTGGTGTCGGTGATGTGGTTGTCGGTGTTGTGTGGTTTCGGCTATGTCAGGTAGAACCGTGTTACTGGGTTGTTTATCACTAAACCTTTAAAAAACAGACTGACACACTATATTTTGAAAGTTTTATTTGAAGTGAACATTAATTCCTTAAGTCAACCATCAATACTTATTTTTCCTAACAGAAAAGTAATATGTTTTGGACAATCCGATTTTTTCATTCATTACTGTTTCAGCAGTATAGTGTTGCTATTAAATGGAAAATCCTTAACTTCTCTCCAAGGTATCACATTTTATATATAAATATTTGTTTAATTGAATCTTTTTTTTTATTTTCAGAGACACAGCAGGACATGTATGTGTTAGTTTGCCACAGCTGTAAGCCAGAGGTCTTCCTGTGGTTCTGAACAAAAATTATGGTAATTTCATGTTTAGTCACCTTTTGTTTGAACACATTTATTAAACTTATCAAATTATTATTATTGCATTAGGTTGTATGAGTAATGTTGTACAAAATCTAAAAGTTTTAATCATTCTGTTTTTGATGTACTGTCTCAACATAAAAAGTCAGGTAAAAGAACAAACATATGGTGCTTCTGTTTTGCAAGATGAGAGATTGCAACATAGTATTTTAATATCACTGTACGCTGTTTAGGGAGTTACAAAACATGGATTTCATCATAAAAAGAATTATTGCTTCTTGCTAGTTTGAACAGTACATTTCTTTATTGCAATACTGTAACACAATTGCAAACAACAAACTATAACATGAATCCCTTGGGTTACCCTTTGAAACTCTATGGAATTTAATTCTGCAGATAAATTTTTTTTTTGCACTTATAGATCATAAATTAGAAGAATTGCTAAGTTTCTTGTACCTGCTACAAGGAAATCATCATTTACTGAATTCAAATAATCTCACTGGTTGCTAATGCCACTAGAGCTAGCTAATGTAGTACTGTTGTGCGAACACAGCCTGGTTGCTCAGTAGCAATCCTCATGCTGTAGTCATGAGTTTGGTTCCCATACTCTCTCAATATATATTGTGTGACTCCTCCCAGTTATATGCTCCAACTATATATATATATATATATATATATATATATATATATATATATATATATAAATAAAGTGTGTTTTTTTTTCAGGTGGGAAAGCCCTTTCTCACCACTCATGTGAGGGACATGACCCCCCCCCCCCCCAGAGCGCGAGCGCACACACACACACACACACACACACACACAAATAAATGTAGATAGACAGATGGGCACTTAGAAAATGCAATGGTGGGGAATAACAACTCATTCCAAGCCAAACAACCACACTTAATACAAAGCAGAAACATTTAAAGTCAATGTGCCCTGTCATCACTCAAACATTACCTTTCAACCAAGTGTCCAATATTCATATATATATTTACACACACACACACACACACACACACACACACACACACACACACACACACATATATGCATACTGTAAAGAAAGATAAAGACAATACTTTTTACTGGGCTTTGCCAGTACTAATAGTTTTTTTTATTAGTTGTCTTTTTCAGTGTTTGTCCAGCCATTTATCAATGCACAATAAAACATAATCAATTAACTCTCTCTTTCTACTCCTGAGGTTTTAACAGCAAAACATATTTCCTCCTACCTTTTAGGTCTTGTTGTATCAAATCCTTGCAGCATAATAAAACTATGTAAAAGTCCAATCACTTCACATCAGGTTTCTTTGTGATGGGTCACAAAATGCAAACAAACAAAATAAATGAACTGGAGATTGTTTGATAAAGTCCTCCCATTGTCAAACAGAAATGGGGAACTTTGGGCAAGGTAAAAATGTATAGTTTGGACCACTGGTTTTAAACACTGTTATTAGTTTTGTGCCTAGCACACTCTCTTCTTGAAAAAAAAACAGCATGTAGACAGTTTGGCAATTTTAGGTAAACAGTCTTTAATGACAAAACTTAGATAAATTAAAACAAAAGTCTCTTATGATTGGGTCTGACAGGCAAACTGGGCTTTCTTCAAAATGGGAAAATGATTAGAATGACTCTTAATGACTCAATACTGACTGAGGATTTTTACTAAACCATCTCTGTTGCAGATCAAAGATTCTAGTAGAATACATTTGGGCTAATAATACACGATAACAAGCTAGAAATTTCTTCTTTTCCTCACCCCCCCACAGCCATTTGACATGTGTCAGAGCACCAGTTCTCCAAAACATGTGTATCCTTCTCCTCAATAAATTCTCCAGACTCTTCTCAGTGAGTATCTTTTAACTACAACTTCTGCTATTTTGTCTTTTGCCACAGATTATCTGAGCAGATGCCTCATTTTTATTATTATTTTTTTATTTTATTTTACCAATTTGCTGACTGGACAAGCCCACTGGGTACAATTTTCTCTTTTCAGGGTACATGCTGGAGCACTTTCTGGTTAAGTGACTTGCTCATAGTCACACAACTGGCAAATGAAAGTAGAGGGAATCAAACCCTGTACTCTCGGCACAGAAAGCAGATCACTAACAGCTTAGAGCTTTCTTTCTCTGTGTTATTTCTCCTGTATTACCTTATTATCTGGTGAAAGCTGAGGGCTTGAAGGAGCAGCTACCTACCACACCTCATCAAATCCCAACATTTGAGAAAGTTTTAAAAGGAAAAGCCCAGACTGTTTTTATGATCCTATATACTTAGCAATCCTACATATCCCTGTTGGTACTGCCTTCTAAGTACCTTCAGGTAATGCTATTATACTATGTTATGATTATAGTACAAATCTTTGAACTAACACAAAGTCAAAACTGATAAAAAAGACTGAACAACCAAATAACCAAGCAATCAAAACATCAAATATTTATTTATCATTTGTTTACTGGGAAAGTCTGACTGGGACAGAGCCCACTTTCAGTGGAGGCTGGGGGAGAAATGCTCCAGACACATCTTTGACATGTGAGAGGAATCCCACACAAACACAGGGAAGGCATGCAGACTCCACACAGACAGCACCCCAGCTGAGAATTGAACTGGAAAATCTATTGTTGTGACTTGACAACTGTACCACTGCGCCACCCAAATATACAAAGAGTTGCAAAATGAAAACACTATTCTTTTGTGATTTTTAAACTAAAACCATAGCACAACATTCAGGCTTAATTTTTGTATGGTGGCATTGTGAAACATTTTCTTAAGTTAAAGTGTTGGTTTAAGGATAGGACAGGGACAGGGTTAGGATTAACATGCATTAATAAGGTGGGCAGAGGGACTTCTCCCTTTGTAATGCCTACTGACACAATTATTTTCTGCAACAGGGTCACAACACAATACATCTCAGATGCACACTGCATGCAAACACGCACACGCACACACACACACAGACCACTAAATCTAACCTCTTACCTAAGCCTTACTGTAACCATATCCAGCAAACACTGATATACACTCCCATCCCTAATAAAAAACACTTATCTCATTATAATATATTAAACTATTAATTTATTAATGCCAACATTCTGGCAGATAGGTTCAATGCTAACTTTACCCCCCCCCTAAAGGGCCCATCTCTATACTGGAAGAATGCAAAGTTCCTGTAATCACGGCTGCACAGGTAAAAACAACACTCTCCAAAGCCAAGGTCACAGCATCCATGGGACTTGACAACATCCCAAGCTGCATTCTTCACAAACTACAGAATGAACTGGCACCCCACCTAAGCACCATGTTCAAGCATAGCCTCACCTCAGGCTTTGTGCCCACTGAATGGCGCACAGCGACAGTTAACCCACTCCACAAAGGGGGAGACACCACGTACCCTGGGAACTACCACCCCATTAGCCTAATGAGCTTGGTCTGCAAGGCCATGGAATGTATCATCATGGTATGTATAAACAAAGACATCGGTGATCTCCAAACTCTGAACCCCACCCAGTTCAGGTTTGTAAACGGAAAATCATGTCTCCTAAACCTGATAAACTTCTTTGAAGCAGTCACCAAAGCTGTAGACGAGGGTATGGAGGTTTACACAGCCTATCTAGATTTCGCCAAGGCTTTTGACACCATCTCCCACTCTGGAATTATAGATAAACTCACTAAACTAGGTATAAATCCCTATATCACAAGATGGGTTGCCAACTGGCTCACTGACAGAACCCACACTGTGAAAGTAGCAGACTCTAAATCCGACTTCAGACCAATGACAAGTGGAGTACCACAGGGTTCAGTCCTTGGTCCTCTCCTGTATGGTATCTACTTTTATGAAGTACAGGCTAACACAGAAAGTCTTTGGCTAATGAAGTTCGCAGATGACTGCAAACTAGGAGCCATAATCGAAACTCCTAACGATGTGGACATCCTACAAAGGGGCCTCACTGAGACAGATGCCTGGTGTCAAAGCCATGGCCTCAAGCTCAAAGCCAAAAAATGCATTGCCATCCCCTTTGGTAAAAACTCTGTACCCATGAGCTACCACATAGGTGCTAGTCTACTTAACACTGAAAATGTGATAAAAGACCTTGGGACACAGGTGGACTGTAGTCTCTCCTTTGATAATCACATCGCCACAGTAGTTAGGAAATCCTTCTATGTGGCACACCTCATCACAAAAGGTTTCTCATCCAGGAAAAAAGAGGTCATTGTTCCCCTCTACTTGTCACTCATTATACCCATTATAGAGTACAACGCCCCTTTTGGTATGTACCTCACAAGACATCTACAACAACTGGAAAGGCCGCAAAAATACCTCACAAAGAGGATTACCAGCCTCAAACAGATGCCCTATGCAGACTGTCTCAAAAAACTCCAGATTTACTTTGTCGCATATCACCTACTCAGAGGCAAACACTGCCTAACATACAAAGCTATGTCAAACCCAGAGCTATTGGACATGCTCCACTTAAAGAAATCCCAATCCCTCCAAGCTACATGCTCTAGGGACCTAAACCTTGTCACCATAATAATCAGAACATGGTGGAGGGATAGATTCCTGTCCCAGAGACTTCCCATACTCTGGAACAAATTACCTATCTATATCAAACAAAGCCCCTCATTAGCACTCTTCAAGAAAAATCTTGATGATTGGATGGGAAATAGGAAATTCACCCAGGGGATCACCTCTGTGACTCTGCTTGACAGGGGCACAGGAAAATCATTTTCTTGGGTGGCAAAACCCAGGGTACCTTTTTGGCTAGGCTTATATAGGCCCTATGACCAATAGCCTAGTACCTACCTATGAACCTGTAAAGCCATCATTGGGTAAAGACAGATCATTCTGCAAAATAAATGTTTGCACAAATGAGTCTGCACTTCATTCTGTTGAGCAAATGAACATTCAGCAAAATGAACAGGATCCATTACAAAGCTCCAGTTTACAAAAAAAAAAAAAAAAGAAAGATTTAAAACATTCATTAAATGTTTAGTAAAGTAATGCAGTAAGGAGTAAGAGGTTATATGGGATAAAACATTACAGTCAGGATGAATATTTATTTTTTACATTCATTACAGTAAACTGTCAATAGCAGATCTTATAATCAACAGGTCTTACGTTTAGTGATAGGACATGACTTTTGTACAAGTAGTTAATTATTTTATATTACAACATGAAGAGGGACGGCAGTCAGAAATAAGGAGGGAGTTATGATTAGAGGAGGAGGTAAGCTTTAGTGGGAGTATATGTATATATATATATATATATATATATATATATATATATATATATATATATATATATATATATATATATAAATGTATATGTGTGTGTGTGTGTGTGTGTGTGTGTGTGTTTATATCTGTCTACCTATCTAGGATCATAGGCTCATAGGATATTACTAGGCTATCGACCTGGATGTCATTTTAAGCCTAGCCTTTTCAATCCAATGTAATACCCAAGATTGCATTTAGTGATGAATGCCAATGTTTAGGAGGGCTTTGGGCTCTATCCCTGGTAAGAATTTATGGTGCCACATCAACCCATCCAGGTTCCTCTTGAACAGTGTCATAGAGGTGCTCTGTTTCACATGAATTGGTAGCCTGTTCTAAAGATGCAGCAGTCACTGGAAGATAAATATGTACCTCCAGCATGTCCTATTTAAGTTGCAGGCCATATTTAAGCCATGGGAATGGGTTGCCCTGGTCCTCCTGGACATGGGCAGTCATCACAAAATGCAATCACGGGTATTGACTAGTATCTCTACAGTGTTACATTGGGTTGAAACAGCTAGGCTTAAAATGACCTCCAGGTTGACAGTCTAGTAATCTCCTATGATCCTATGACAATAGCTAAAGTTTTCCAACCCTTTGATTTTTTTGTAAGGATATGTCTTACGTTTTCTGGTTGTTTTGATGTCCTATTCAAAAGCTGCAAAATACAGTGCTGTTTTTCATGTTTGGACCTGTCTATATACAGTAATTGGTTCATGCTTTCCTTGTTTAAGCATGAGCTTGTAACAGTTTTCATTTCCCTAAACCTTTTCAAGAAGAGTGTTCCACACATTCGCAACATCTCCTTAGAAATGCCTTCTAACATTGCCCCTGAATATTTCCCTTCTACTCACAAATTGTCTCTGTATTATTGTTCATTATAGATTTAATCTCAATTATAATACTTTCTTGAAGCTTGAATAAAGTAAGGCTTTAGAATGTTTCAGTCATGTCACCAACTACAGTCATTCAAGAATTTATATATTAATTAATTTAACTGTTTTTTCATATAACTTATATTTGGTTGCCCTGTACCAGACAAATTGAACCCTCTCTAGGTTTTACAGAAACAGCCTTTTGAGAAGTGCATATTGTAGTCATTTTGTGGTTTTAATAGTTGCGATATAGATGAATGTAGTAATATCTCATTTCACACATTATACCACTTCTTATGCATTCCAGAAATCTGAGCCTTTCCTAACTATCTCTCCACATTAAGTTCCTGCCTGCCTTCAAGTCATCTGATATAATTTTCCCAAGAAATCTTCTAACTTAAGATGTTAAAAGTGCTTCACCTTTCACTGTGCTTTCTGACTTGCGCCTTTTCTCTTTAACACCTTGTTTTGCACTGGCATTATATTGACCGATCAATAAGAAATAACAAACCAAATAAAATTATTAGTGTTCTGGCATAACTCAAGTGTGGGTGTAGGTCAAAATGCAAAGTGTGAGTTAATAGCTGGAACATCCATTGATCCACATCCATGTCTAGGCACTAATTGAGAATATTGACTGGGATGCTGGATCATACAAAAGTGCAGACCTATATGTTAAAGTTGTGGCTAATTATGGCAGTAAGTACAAAAATGAACCAACTGAAACTGTGTGGTAGTGGTAGGTGACAAGTTCTAGTAGAGTCTATGCTTATTTTGCATATGGGAAGTATCCACCGCTGATAACATGGTGGTTTCATCATAAAACTTCTGCTTCATAGCCCAAGCATCTGGACTTCAGTGCTGAAGGTGAGTACTGAGTTTGTTTTACATGTTCTCTCATTGTCTGTGTGGGGTATTTCCAGGTGATTTAGTTTCTTCCCACCTCCCAAGGCATGCAGGTTGAGTTACTACATTAAAATACCTACATGTATTGTATCTACTGTTGCTGTTGTGGCCCAGATCATGCCTGAAAAGGATATCAAAAGGACCAATTTAATTACCTAGTTAGTAGATAAGTAAATAAAATTAAATACTGGTGGAGGGCGTTGTAACTACTTTTATTTTCTGTTGCAAGATTACCCATTTCTAAAGGTATTTTGTGACCTCAGAGAACATGATATTAAGTTGTAGGGAGTTTAAGAGGTTTAAATTAGGTACCAGGGGTTGTAAGAGGTATGTCCCTTGCACTTGGATTAAGAGAGGAGGCACAGCTCCCAACAAATGAAACAAATTCATTGTTACTTGTTAAGGAAAACGCAGCTGATAAGTAAAACATCTACTATATTGCATGTCAGCAAATAATGGGTCTGCTACAAATGCCCGAGTCTTAGCTGCCTGAATACTACTATTTTGCCAGGAGGTCAGGTGTCTTGTAGCTCACATGCCTGCTGCTATAACTTGACTAAATGTTCGGCCAAGGTGAGGTAGTCATGGGGAGACACTGGAGCTGCTGCTTCTCACCAATAGTAGCTGAGTTTGGCCAAGGTTAGTGCGGCAGCCATGGGGAAGAAGTATGGTTAAGGGTTTTAGGCAGTGATCAGAAAGAGGATTTAGGTTTAGGGAGGGGAGGGACATTTAGGGTTAGGGGGCAGGGTTGGAACTTTAGGGATTAGAGGGAGCAATTGGGGAATTCAGGTTTAGGATGGGTGGTAGAGGTTTAGGTCTTGGGAGCTATTGGGAACTTTAGAGTTAGGGAGGGAGTACTACAGTTAGGGTTTACGACAACTGGGAATTTTAATGTTGTGCTCTGGTAGGGCTAGGTACTTCAGCAGGATTAGGCTAGTGGGATATAGGGCATTTGTCAATTAGAAAAAGTGGCAGTGAGCAGGTGTGTCATGAGCTACTAACATGCGAGGAGTTACAGTCGACTCATAATTTACTTGTGATAAGCAAATATAAGACCTGGTACTTATTACATTAAGTCTCATCTCTCACGTGTTTAGTGGTGTAGCTAATAATTTCAGATCCATACACTATAATTCTATGCTGTTGTTTGCATACAGAGCAAATGCTCTTTGTCCTAAGATATAATTTAAAATCATATTCATCACAGTGGCTTTATTAACCTTCTTTGTTACCTCACCTTTGCCATTCCTGTTTCATTTTTTGTGCTTGAAGAGTGGGCACTTAATGTAAAGATTTGTCTAAATTCTGCCTGTCAAAAATGTATCTGAGAACTACAGCTTATATGGTAATATACCCAGCTATATATACCTCTGCATCTTTGTAACTAATCTAAACCTTGCAGTGTTCCATTTTATATGATTGTCAACATACTGCATATTATAATTGTTACAGATCCTCAGGTCATGTGCAAAGAAATATGTGTTACCTTCTGATCGCTCTGCAATGCCAATAGTATAAACATTGAAGAGGACCAGTGTCTGTAGTGAGCTTTGTGAAACCACAACAGCTCACTATTACCTTCATTTTTACTTTGTGCCATTAATCTTTTAATCTATTCTAATCAGTTTCAGTGCTAAATCACATATGTGTTAAGCTTTTGTATAGCAGAATGGCAAATACTTTGAATATAATGATTTAGCTATTTGCCTAACAGACAGAAGGTGCAGGGTTTGATTCTCACCTTTGGAAGGGAAGTTGGCTTGGCTTAAAATGGCCCATAAGGGCTGCTAGACTAGAACTTACTTATGTAAAAGTTATGCCACATGTACATTCCTCACCTTAGTTTATAGCTGTGACTTTTCCATCACATAACTCTATTACCTTCCCTCTTCCAAATAGTCAATAATAATAAACAATCAACACTATATTAACTGAGCCTCATTCAATTTTTATTTCTGTCATCTTAGTTGGTACTTTGGCTACAAGCCTTATAAGCTTTATTTTTTCTGTTCCATTCAAGCTTTTTTATAGTAGCAATTCAAACTCCATATCCTATTATATTTCAAAGGCAACTGTCGATTCAGTATTATTAGTATTTATAACCATTTTCCCTTATACAATGATGAAGGAACATGCAAAATCACGTCAGAAATATGCTATTGACATAGTCAGAATTCTCTAACTTACACCATAACGGATTGCATTCTATATAATATAAACTCCACTCCTGAACACAAACTAAGAACCAAGCCAATGGAGATGAAAACCAGTGAAAATGCTTTATTCCAACACCATCAGTTTCAGCTGAGCGCATTCATCCGTTAAGACATCATCAGAACTGATGATGTTCTAACAGATGAAAGCGCTCAATTGAAACTGATGGTGTTGGAATAAAGCATTTTCACTGGTTTTCATCTCCCTCGGCATTCTGTATAATGTCATTACTCATGCAACTTGGATACAGTGTGCTATATTTAAACACAAACAAGCCATGTTTTCTTTGTAATAATTTATTTTTTCTAGAATCATCTGAATTAATAAATGTCAAACCTTAACTGGTCATATTTAGTATTATGGTAACAGAATAGCTGCAGCTGTTAATTGCATATGTCCAAAAATATATATGGACATGTTTTTACAAAACAGCAATATCTAAATTATTCTGTTTTCATTTCCGTGAATTGTAATTATTAGACATTTGATGCTAATAACTGTATAGGATTTATTTGAAATGTAAGGAGTCCTTTCTGTAGATAAATGTTTCAGAAACACTTTGTTCCCTTTTTTAAAATATTGTACATGGAGTATCTTTTATTATTATCATGATATTTTGTTTCTTCTTGGCTTCATAATTTTAGTTTGTTCTAAAGATGAAATCCTAGTTTTGTAAATGTTTCAATAATGATTGTATTGTGATTATTCCACAGTAGGGTGTGGTGCAGCTATGGACACTTTTAATAACATTTGCTTATATTGCTTCCATGACATTTTTCTCACTTGCTATTCTCAATGCCCCTTAGTATTCATAAGATATTATACTACACAATTTACTTGAGGCCATAATGGACTGACATTTCTATCGCAAATAACTAAATATTGAGCAAATTCTGAAAATTGTTTACCATTAAAAACAGGTCTTTTTGGTTAGTTCTAATGGCATCCAATGTGAAGAAAAATGAAAATGCCTTGTGCAGCACTGGATTAACATTTGTTTCAAATGTTAAACAAATATATTATATTACTAGGAATGTGTTAGATAGCTATTTATCACCAAAGTATGTTCTCCTATATGCAAGGGTACATAGAGACCAGTATTCATAACAGCTTGGGGTTGTGTTTGCAGTATGTACTTTATTACAAGTATTAAACATTTGCTCAGAGGTGTTGTTTCAATACAGTTAACTATATCTGGAAACCATATTTCTTCTTTTAGCAAAGCTTTTGTTCTTGCTATTCCTTGTGTCTCATGTAATAAGTAACCCAAGACTTGTCCCCTCTGGTGCCACAATGAGGTCATGTAGACAGTTAAAGTTTTGAGAGCTACCAGAAGGGGTATTACATCATCAATCTTGTATCAAGTGTTAGTGTGACACACACACACACACACACACACACACACACACACACACACACATATGCATGCACACACGCACACACTCATACACACACAGACACACACAGACACACACACACACACACAGACACTCACACACACACACACACACACACACACACACACACACACACACACACACACACACACATATATAATTTTTGTTTAACTTAATTTAAACTAGGTTGACACTAGTTGCTGAATTTCTTTCACTGTGAAAGCTTTGCGTGCCGCATGGTGTGCTACAAAATTAATTCAACTTCTCATACACGATTGACTCTCTCTTGTATTTATGTTCATTGTTACTATTTACAAGATGTCTGGACATGAAGTCATCTAAGGTTTTCCTTCCTCATTTTTATGAGAACTGCGAAAAAATAAATTTGCAGTCTTAAAAGATGTCTCTTGATTATTTGCAGTGGTTTTGATATTATGTTTTTAGAAATCACTTCTAATAACTTCTGATTAGTTACAGCAGGGAAGATACAGCTATAGAAGTGCAAGTAAAAATGTTCCCAACTCTTTATTACTATTAATATCCCCTTCTAAGTATTAGCATGTCTTTTCTTTACTTTTGTCAAATCTCTGTTTGCAAAGGCAACTAGCTTATAATGGGCATTGTGTTTCTGTGTTAGTTTGGAATCCAATTCACTAAGACCTGTATCTAACATTAATATTTCTTTACTGAAATTTGAGTAAGTCATGATCTGAGCCAACATTTAAGTTGTGTTTTCTTCATTCTGTTATAGAGCAGAAGTTTGGTATAAATCTGCAACAGTAATTTAATATACTTAATAAGCTTTTTATTGCCATGGAGTATTTTTGAGGATGAGCTTATGGATAGCTTCCACATTGTTTAGATGAGATGATAATGTTCTTGATTGAAAACTAAAGAATTATAACTTATTATTAATTTGTAAGTTTCTTTGTTTTCTGCCAGTCAGTTTTCCTCCATGTCTTTTTAATAATGATTTTAAACTAGCATCATGCTCTAAAAATATATTTTCAAAGACAATTACATCATCACTGAAATATCATATAAGTATAACATATAGCCCCATATGGCTGATATTTTGAAAATTTTCAGCTGTTAAATTAACACTAGATAATAATCTTTTATGCCTACTCAGCCCTAGGTGTGTTCTGGGAAGCACATTGGATCATTGGTTAACATCTGTGTTTCACAAGCCTGGAGTTCACTCCCCACCTCTGGTCAGACTGTCTATGTGGTGTTTGCATGGCACCACCATGCCTGCATGAGTTTTCTCTAGCTACTAAGGTCTCTTCACAGTGACAGTCACTGTGAATCTCTTCTACATATTGCATTTATCCTCTTAGGACAAATAATAGCTGAAAAATGTCAGAAATGGACATGTGCTTTCATGTAGTCAATGAGTGAAAAAATTAAATACTTATGTTATCAGGGTCTAAATATAGCTGATGGCATCTTACACTGAAGCCTATCTCACAGAAAAATCTTGCAATATTGATGTTTAATGTACTGTCTAAAACAGGAGTTAGAATATCTATTGCTGAAAAATTACTGTGTTCACCATACATGTATCTATCTATACCTATATATATATATATATATATGGTTCCCATTCAGAAGCCTGAAACATCATAAGCCTGAAAATCAAAATCCTGAAACCAAAAGCCTGAAAATTCAGAATCCTGAAAACTCAAAATCCTGAAAGCCCAAAATCCTGAAAGACCAAAATCCTGAAACTCAAAATCCTGAAAACACAAAATAGACATACTGATGTCATTGTGGCTTTGCTATTGTTAGCCCTGTGGTGTTAGGTCATGCGTTGGGGTCAGGTAAGTGTGCGGTTGGTTTTATTTAAGGTTAGGGGCGGTTTAAGTGAGTTAGGGTTAGGGCGCAGGTTAGGCATGTATGCAATAGTGACAAATATTGGGGTTAGGGGCGGTTTAAGTGAGTTAGGGTTAGGGCGCGGGTCAGGTGAGTGTGCGATAGTGACGGACCTTAGGGTTAGGGTTAGGGTCAGGGTCAGTTGGTAGATATTAGTGTCTTTATAGTGACATATTAGCATTATTTGTGTTTTCAGGATTTTGAGTTTCAGGATTTTGGTCTTTCAGGATTTTGGGCTTTCAGGATTTTGAGTTTTCAGGATTCTGAATTTTCAGGCTTTTGGTTTCAGGATTTTGATTTTCAGGCTTATGATGTTTCAGGCTTCTGAATGGGAACCATATATATATATATATATATATATATATATGTATAGAATATATGAATCTAGGTCAGATGATCCAGTTTTCAAAAACTTGTAATTCATACAGACAAAACCATATGATTGACTTTCTGAAAACTCAAACATAAAAAAAAATAAATAAAAAATAAAAACCACAAAAATCTACTTTTTATTACATTTATGCAGAGGGGGGGACAAGCCTCCCTGCACCCCTGTAAATTATATATACCAACTCCAAGATCACACTACAGTGAAGAAAAGAAAATATCCCCCGATCCTCACTGTACTGCAATCTCCATTCAAAGTTTTGAGTTTTCAAAAATGTGATCATATGGTCTTGACCATATAAATTTCAAGTTTCTGAAAACTCGATCAACTGAAAGGAATCCATATATATGTATGTATATGTCAGTGCATCTCCTGTGTTTTCCAGTTTGAGAGAGATCACAGTTAGAGAAACCCAAACTATGGAATCATCATTTATTTTCATAATATGTGCCTCTTCCAGTTTCTGCGGTTTATTTTCATCTTTTTTTTATGTGTGTGAAATGGTAATGCAGCTGACAAAAAGGTTTCACATTGGCCTTTAGTTTTATTTTGAAATTCTTTATTTTTACAATACCTTAAAATATGTAAATAAACATTTCTCATTTGATCAGGGTTTGAGACTGGAGTTGTTTGGCTAACAACTGTAGAACTTTCAGAAGCCTTAGATTTTCAGGAGGATTGTACCTAAGAAGTGATGCGCATGATTCCATTTAATCATACATAGTTCTCTTTTTGTCTACCTAGTGTTAACTATTATTGCTGTATAGAAATCATTTTTGAGTCATTAATGCATCTGTGACATTGTAATATATTTTCATTTGACACCCTGTCCTCATTGCAGCATATTTTGATTGCTCAAAGATAGTTTCTAGGGTCAAGTGACATACAAGTAAGTGGCAGGCAGCATGAGAGAGAAAGGGTTGTGTGTGAGAAACAAAACGAAACAAAGATTATCGTGTCCATGGTGCCCGCTATTTTGGGTTTAGAGCAGTATAACGGTTACGGTGTTAACTTCACAAATGCAACATTATGGGTTTCGTCATGACCTTTGGAAGGGAAATTTGCTGGGCTTAAAATGGCCCACAAGGGCATTTAGGCTAGTGATAATCTATGAACTTATATGTCTAGGTGGTGCTACAATAGGCACATTAACCATTACTTGTTCCTTTGTGTTCATTATTTTCATATATCCATAACTGAAT